>NC_057797.1:35842773-35848438 GCF_018294505.1 Triticum aestivum | reverse complement strand
GCCCCCGGCGCCGGCGCTCTCCCCCGACCCGTCGGCCCTCGCCTCCCTCCTCTGCTTCCTCCCCTCACAACCTCGGCCGTCGTTGGGCCTGCCTCCTCGCCCTGCACCCTCTGTAAACCACCCCTCTCTCTCTCTCTCTCTGCTAGCTAGGGTTAATTTACTTAGGTTTTAGTTATGTTAATTAGGTTATCTATTTAGTTATGAATTTAGATAGGTTTCAAAATTTGCTGAATTTTTATGCAAATTTGAACTGGACATGTGATCTGTGGATGTGTCATGTTTTGGTAAATGATCCGAGTTGCCTATGTTACACCGGAATGTTGATTCATTTCCGTTCCGGTGAATTTCAGGCGCTCGATATGTCCATTTTTTAGCAAAGGTCATGCCGAAATTTCCCGTGCATAAAGGCATTATTTGTGCTACATAGTTGGCATATCGAGTGCTGGCACATAGATTTCTTTTTTATCTCATTTCTCATCTATTCATACTTTTAGAAATAAATGAGGACACTTAATCATAGGAAACATGTCAAACAACGAAGAAACTGGGCCTTCTGACCAAGATGCAGACGAGATGGATTATGAGGGTGAACAAGACTACCTCGACTTTTTGACTGCTAAGCCAGGTTTGCAGGTCCGCCTCGATGATGGTACTGCCGCCGACACCGACACCGACGGCGCCGGCACCGATGGCGGCGCCGAGACCAGTGGGGAAGGTACCGCCGGGGAGGATACCGGCGCCGATGCCGTACCGAAAAGAGGCATAAGAAGCAGAGGATATGAAAACCTAACAAACTAGGGATTGGACGACTTGTGATCACAAAGATGGCACCTGGCAAGTTTGAGCCGTTAGAGCCGGAAGAACCTCGCAAGTGCTATGGGAACCAAGTAGGATGCATCCTACGGGAATGCACGAGCATCAATGACGATGACTTAAGGAGTAAAGAACATTTGACGCAGTTGCTCCTAACGAAGTTGCACAAGAGATTCAAGTTCCCCGATTGGGATGATAACATAGAACAACCGTGGGATGATCCGAAGATGAAAAAGATTAACAATCACGCCATGGGCATGTTCAGCAATGATTTGGCTTCCTGGAAATCGAGGGTGAAACGAGCTATTGAGGCTGAGGAACCCCTGTCCAAGATTCTGGAGGAAAATCCGACACTTACGGAAGCGGAGTTCGAAAAGTTCAAGCACACTTGCGCTACCAAGGACGCCAAGGCTAAGGATGTGAAATTCAAGAGCCTTCAGCAAAGGAACACGGGGAAGCATCGCCTCGGAAGCCGTGGCTACCTCGGTAAAAGGCCCATATGGGATAAGGAGGACGTGGAACGTGAAGCCGCGGGTCTCCCAGACCCCTTCGCGGAGTTCACCAACCCCTTGGAGCATGACTTCATCAGGGCCCGCTACAAGTGGGACAAGGAGAAAAAGGTTTTTTACACGGAAAAGATCACGCGGAAATTGATTAGACTACTGGAGAAGCAACACCAGCTTGCAGCCGAAAACCCTACTTCTCCGATGAGGCCTAAGTGGGACACCCCTCTCAACTGGGCCTTGAACGAACTTAAGGGACTCCCTTTGGGCCAGCGGCTGCAATATGGTCGTGTGCACGGCGCTGGAGATGGCGCCACGTGGAAGGTGTTTTACAACGAGGGCCCGGAGGCCAAGAAGAAGAAAAAGAAGTTTAGTCAGGCGGACATCGACGCGAAGGTGAAGCTTGCGGTCGAGAAAAAAGCAGCAGAGGACGCGAAAAGCAGTCGAGGACAAATATGAGTTGCTACAGCAGGCAGTTCCAGCTGCATTGACTGCCTGCAGAAATGATTTTGCTACTAACTTGGTTCCAGTTATCATCAACTGGACGAAGGAAAATCCAGACAAGACGGTACATGATTTCCCGTTGCCCAGTTTCGTCGGAAGCAACTCCATGAACAACAACACCATCGCACCATCACTTGCTCACGCAACTGGGCCTCCTCTCGCAGCCGCTCCTGCTCATAGCAGCCCGTCCTCAGTCTCTGGCGCACTTGGTTGGCCTTCGTCTTTGGTTGAGCTCGACGCCGTCACGGTAATTACATGTCACACCAACATATATATATATATATATATATATATATATATATATATATATAATATTCCATTTTTGTTGCCTTTCGGATGTTTTACGCCACAGACATATGTGTTTGCAGGCGAAAGAAACCCCATGCACCATACTCTACTTGATCAAAGGCCAGAAGGTGGACGTGGGAAAGGGGATGATCCACAACCAGCCGATCCCTGCTGGGCACTTCAGGGTTATCTTGTCCAGTGTGAAATCGGGGCACGAGGATTTGCCTCGTCCAGTACAGCATGTGGGAGCGGACGACGAGACCCCGCCGCGGATTGGAAGCTACAAGGGTTGGGTGCTGCTATGGCCGAAGAATCTTATTCGCCTGGAGCCGGCCGAGAGCACACCAATAACCACACATCAACAAGCATGTGCGGAGACCACCACCCCGCCTATGCAATTACCAGCTCCTATAGTGCCGGGTGAGAGCGGCGGACGAATGGATGAAGCGGGTGCAATAGTGCTGGCTGATGTAATTTTTCCTGTAGAACAAAGAATGGATGATGCAACGGAGGTCGACCCTATGGATTTCCTTAATACAAATGCGTATGACTGTGACATAGAATTGATGAGTCAACCATATGACGAATCGGGCTATCAGCTTGCTAATGAGGATATGGATGATATGCCCGGGCAAGAAGGTCGTAGCAGGGATTGCAAAAAGTCTCTCTTCATGAAATCCCCACAGGACACGCCTGAAGATGCCGCCTCAACACAGACTCAACTATCCCAGCGCGAGGGTCGTATAGTACTTAGCCCGGGAACACTAGGGCAGGGGTTAAGGAAGGGTCTAGAAGGTGTTCCCAAGAAAAAGGAGAGAAAGAGATCGGGGAATATAGCTGCCTCCAAACAAGCCAGAGCACATAGCAGCCAAACGATGCATTCTGAAGAGTTTGTACCCGTGAAAGGTGCAGCCATGTTCCATCTCACGGGCGAGCCAATGCTACCGCCGAAACCGCTGGAGGCACTATCAGGGGATCTCAGGAGACTGCACGACCATGTGTTGTCAATTGAGAAAAGCCTACTAGCCTCAAAGGATCCAGGATATCCGACATACGCGGCTCGTGTGCCTGAGGGGATGTGCTACGTCGAGACACGGCCCGCGGAGGTATTCTTCCTGCGGTTTGACCATATCTTTGAGATGTTTCTGACAAGGCGGCTCGATTTTACAATCGTCCGCCTTTTTGCGCTACATATGAGCTCTGTCATGAACAGTGAAGAAGTCTCGCAAATCTGTGTGGTGGATCCGTACTACATGCACGAGTCTTTCTTGAGTCTCGGCGACTTTGAGCGTGAAACTGCTAGGGACTACCTCCAAAACTTCATGGTACAGAATAAGGACCGGGAAATTGTCCTCGTGCCTTATCATCCAAAGTAAGTCAGTTTCAAACAACCCTTTCATACATTTCAATCATTCCTTCTCTCTCTATGGGGAATAATTTGAGGTGTCTTTTCCCCGTAGCAACGGGCGCGCCGTCCTTATCGTTCTTTATCCGCAAGTCTCCCACGCCGTGTATTTTGACCCTTCCAGAGACTACGAGCAAAAAGACTACACCCACATAATGAATATTCTAGATGATGCTCTCCAAGGCTTCAGCTTTAGAGGTGGCCACATGCAGATCAGGAAACAAAGGAACAAGAAGATGGGGTTCGCGCATAAAACTAACTTCTCCTGCATCCAAGTCCCAAAACCAAGCAAGAAGGATGGATTGTACATCCTCCATCTCATGATTCAGTTCAACACGAATCACCAAAAGCTTCGCATGAGAAGCAGAAATGATGATCATATCCACAAGTGGCTAGAATCTCATGGAGAAGCGGATTATAAACTTAGAGATGACTTCTTTCGCATCCAAAGCGACATTGCAACGATCATCATGAAAGAAGTTGTCGATGAGAAGGGGATGTTCCACCACGGCCCTATCTCGCGAGCTGACGTCCGAACTCGCATAGGCATGCAACGTCTAGACCTCACGCCGTTCAAGAAGCTAGGGTCCATCCTCGATGATATGGAAGGATGGAACTTTTAGTGATTTATGATGCCGACTATGATGATATGTGTTGGTTGAACTTGTATACTATTTGTTGCGATGCAACTTTGTGATGTCCACGATCCCTGCCGAACTTGCGTAACGCTACTTTGTTAGTTTGCGTACGATGACCTGCGTACCTCTAGTTAATTAATTTGCGTACTGTATGTTGCATCTAGTTGCTAACCCTTTATTTTTCGGTGTTCTCTAGTATATTTTGTTGCATATATATGATTGTACATCCTCTTCATGAACATGCATCTCTAACAGGTACCTAGTTTCTTGATGGCGAGATGGAACTACTATGTCGTGTACAAAGGGAAGGTTCTGGGGGTGTACAACGAGTGGCATGAGTGTCAGGCCCAAGTGAATGGGTTCTTGGACGCTAGCCATAAAGGCTTCAAAAGCAAACAAGAAGGAGAAGCTAGTTACTTGAGGTTCACGCTAGCGCTAGAGAGGACTCGTAACCGCCATCCCATGTACTGCATAGTTCCGCTCTCACTCATAGTGATAGCTCTTCTCGCGTATAACTTTGTTTAGATGGATGACGTTGTAGTTGCAAGTATTCGAGACTTGCATGTATCGCTATTTTCGAGATGATGACAAGATACCACTTTGTGTTGGATGATGATTATGACGAGACTATTTGTATGTATATGCTATGATTACATTTGTGGTCTCGCAGGCATTTGTATGTGTATCATGATGACATTTGTATGTGCTAAAGATTCTTCTATAAAGCCTGTTCAAATACAAAACAAATATGCGAAAAAAACAAAAAACTACTAAAATTAGCAGTAGTGAGTGGAGAAAAGTTAGTAGCAGCGCGGTTGTAGCAGTAGCGCGCTATAGCTATTAGCAGCAGCGAGGTTCCTTTAAGCGCGCTGCTGCAACACTTGTGTAGCAGTAGCGCGGGTGGACCAGCGCTACTGCTATACGTTAGCTATAGCGCCTTATTAGTAGCGCCGACCCCCGCGCTATTAAAAGGCCGAAAACCCGCGCTGCTGCTAGGCTTTTCCCTAGTAGTGGGAAGAAGAAAAAAAAGAGGAGAAGAAAGAATAGAGGAGTAAGAACTCCTCTATTCTTTCTTCTCCTCTTTTTTTCTTCTTCTTCCTCTTTTTTTTATCGGGAACGAGGGTCATCGAGGGTCACCGAGCGGTAGAGGAAACCCTAAATAGCAAGTATCGTGGGTGTGAGATACATGTGGCCGTTGGTGTCGAACACTACATCCACGTCCCACAAGTGACATGGGCGTCGAAGCCCGTGCCACTTGTGGGACGTGGATGTAGTGTCCAACACCGACGGCCACATGTATCTCAGACTGACGATACTTGCTATTTAGGGTTTCCTCTACCGTTCGGCGACCCTGACCCTCGACGACCCTCGTTTCCGTTAAAATAAAGAGGAAGAAGAAAAAAAGTCTCTTCTTCTCTTTTTTTTCTTCTTCTTCCTCTTTATTTGATAGGAAACGAGGGTCGTCGAAGGTCAGGGTCGCTGAACGGTAGAGGAAACCCTAAATAGCAAGTATC
>NC_057797.1:35841633-35842458 GCF_018294505.1 Triticum aestivum | reverse complement strand
CACTACGTCCACGTCCCACAAGTGACGTGGGCGTCGAAGCCCGCGCCACTTGTGGGACGTGGATGTAGTGTCCGACACCGATGGTACATGTATCTCACACCGACGATACTTTCTATTTAGGGTTTCTCCTCTACGGCTCAGCGACCCTCGACGACCCTCGTTCCCGATAAAAAAAGAGGAAGAAAAAAAAAGAGGAGACGAAAGAATAGAGGAGATCTTCTCCTCTATTCTTTCTTCTCCTCTTTTTTTTCTTATTCCTCTTCTTTTTTTATCCTCTTCTTCCTCTCATGTTCGACGACCCTCGACCCCTCGACGACCCTAGACCCCTCGAACCCTTGACGACCCTGAAACCCTCGACCCCTGGACAACCCTGGAACCCTCGACCCTCGATCCCTCGACCCTATAGAACCCTCGAACCCTCGACCCTCTACCCTAGTTCTCGATTCTGTTTTCTCTTCTTCTCCACTATTCCTTTCTTCTTCTCCTCTTCTTTTTCTTCTTTTTTTTCTTCTTCTTATTTATTTCTCCTTTTCTTCCTCTCCTCTTGTTCTTTCTTTCCTCTTCTTATTTTCTTCTTTCCTATCCTTCTTTTCCTTCCTTTTTTAATATCACTTAGCAAATTTTGAAATGATAGGGAGGGGTTGCTCCCGTGGTCTAAAATCTGTCTATGCATGATAGAAAATTCTGAAAAAATACATCTATTATCCCTCAATGTCCCGCCTGATCATGAACAAAAAAAATCTGTGAATTAAAAAAATATCATGTTCTATGAACAAAAAAACATTATATTTCATCCACATTCGTGCATACATCATATATGGGATC
>NC_057797.1:35840496-35841172 GCF_018294505.1 Triticum aestivum | reverse complement strand
GACGGCGACGAGGAGGAGCAGGGGGCGTCAGGGGAGAAGTGGGTGATTTGGTCAAAAACTGCTAAGTGCTGTATATATAGCAAGAGCATTGGTCCCGGTTCGTGAAACCAACCGGGACTAATGCCACCTTTAGTCTCGGTTGGTGCCACCAACCGGGACCAAAGGCCTCTTTTCAGCAGCCCAAAGGGCGGGAAGCGGCGGCCTTTGGTCCCGGTTGGTGGCAACCAACCGGGACCAATGCCCCCTTTAGTCCCGGTTGGTGCCACCAACCGGGACCAAAGGCCTTGTGCGGCTGCTGCGTCGAAAGTTTAGTCCCACCTCGCTAGTTGAGAGGGGTGCGCAGTGGTTTATAAGCCCCACTGCCGCACCCCTCTCGAGCTCCTCTCCATTGCAGGCTTATAGGCCTAATTGTCACTGCTATGCCTGTGGGCCTACTGGGCCTCCTGCGGGCCTGAATCCTGGCCCTTGGATGGGTTTCTAGTCGTATTCAGGCCGTGGGGGCCCAGTAGGTGGCATTTTTTTTGTTTTTTTGTTGCTTTATTTATTTTGTTTTGTTTTTTGCTGTATGTTTTAATTCTTTATGCTTTTAGTTTTAGAAAAATTATAAACTTTTTGTTAATGCCATTAGTTTTCAAATTTGAAAACACTTTTTTTGTTTTTTTGTTTTTTTTGTTTC
>NC_057797.1:35834192-35840486 GCF_018294505.1 Triticum aestivum | reverse complement strand
AAACACTTTTTTAGTTTTTTTGTTTTCTTTGTTGCTTTATTTATTTTATTTTGTGATTAACTTTACTATAAAAATAGTTTTTTTCCTGTTTTTTTGATTTGTTTTTTGCATTATTTATTTTCTTTTGTTTTTTGCTTTAATTTTTAATTCGGTTTGCTTTTAGGTTAGCAAAATTATAAACTTTCTGTTAGTGCCATTAGTTTTAGAAAAATTATAAACTTTCTGTTAGTGCTATTAGTTTTCAAATTTGAATAGTTAAAATTTGAATTCTTTGAAAATTGTTTGAATCACAAGTTTGTGATTAACTTACTAAAAAATGAGAATAGATGCGCTTATAGAGAAAATTCAACCTAAATTCCTAGTAAATTTCTATGAATTTCAGAGAAATTCACTATGAATTTAGGTTAAACTTTTCTCTATTAGGGCATCTATTTTCACTTTGAGAGGAGCTCAACAAGGCAGAGAGGGAAGGGCTTATAAACCGGTGTGAGCCCCCTTCGGTTGGCGAGGTGGGACTAAACTCTGCCCGCAACGAGGACCAACCCTTTAGTCCCGGTTTGTGGCACAAACCGGGACTAATGGTCATGGGCCAGGGGCGAGGAGAAAAATTATAAACTTTCTGTTAGTGCCATTAGTTTTAGAAAGTTGAAAGTTGGCATGGGCCAGGGACTAATGATCATGGTATTACGAGGGCCGAACCATAAGACATGAAAGCATTTCAAATGAATTCTGAAAAAGTTGAAAGTTGGCATGGTATCATAATTTCACCCACATAGCATGTGCATGTACAAAACGGACAATGGTAGCATGTTTGTGAGTTACAAAGTTGGCATGGTATCATCATAATAGTTGCGGGAGAAAGTCTTCACTTTTTCTTCGCTTGTGTCATTTGCTTATTGCGCCGTAACCATGGATAATCTTCATTGTTTATCAGGATGCTTGGGTCAACCTTGACATTGAAGGGAGGAATTTCATGAAACTTTTCATAATCTTCAGACATGTCTGTCTTGCCGTCCACTCCCAGGATGTCCCTTTTTCCTGAAAGAAGTATGTGGCGCTTTGGCTCATCGTATGATGTATTCGCTTCCTTATCTTTCCTTTTTCTCGGTTTGATAGACATGTCCTTCACATAGATAACCTGTGCCACATTGATGTCTATTACACAACCTTCTTCTTGTAGACGTTGTTGGGCCTCCAAGTGCAGAGGTTTGTAGGACATTAGCAAATTTCCCTCGAGTGGATGACCTAAGGTTTATCAATCCGTAGGAGGCGTAGGATGAAGATGGTCTCTCTCAAGCAACCCTGCAACCAAATAACAAAGAGTCTATTGTGTCCCCAACACACCCAATACAATGGTAAATTGTATAGGTGCACTAGTTCGGCAAAGAGATGGTGATACAAGTGGTATATGGATAGTAGATAATAGTTTTTGTAATCTGAAAATATAAAAACAGCAAGGTAACTAATAATAAAAGTGAGCGTAAACGATATTGCAATGCGTTGAAACAAGGCCTAGGGTTCATACTTTCGCTAGTGTAAGTTCCCTCAACAATACTAACATAATTGGATCACATAACTATCCCTCAACAAGCAACAAAGAGTCACTCCAAAGTCACTAATAGCGGAGAACGAACGAAGAGATTATGGTAGGGTACGAAACCACCTCAAAGTTATTCTTTCCAATCAATCCGTTGGGCTATTCCTATAGGTGTCACAAACCGCCCTAGAGTTCGTACTAGAATAACACCTTAAGACACAAATCAACCAAAACCCAAATGTCACCTAGATACTCCAATGTCACCTCAAGTATCCGTGGGTATGATTATACGATATGCATCACATAATCTCAGATTCATCTATTCAACCAACACATAGAACCTCAAAGAGTGCCCCAAAGTTCATACCGGAGAATCACGACAAATACGTGTGCCAACCCCTATGCATAGGTTCATGGGCGGAACCCGCAAGTTGATCACCAAAACATACATCAAGTGAATCACGTGATATCCCATTGTCACCACAGATATCCACGGCAAGACATACATCAAGTGTTCTCAAATCTTTAAAGACTCAATCCGATAAGATAACTTCAAAGGGGGAGGAGAAACATAAGATCCAACTATAATAACAAAGCTCGCGAAACATCAAGATCGTGCCATAGAGGGAACACGAGAGAGAACACGAGAGAGAGATCAAACACATAGCTACTGGTACATACCCTCAGCCCCGAGGGAAAACTACTCCCTCCTCATCATGGATAGCGCCAGGATGATGAAGATGGCCACCAGAGATGGATCCCCCTCTGGCAGGGTACTGGAAAGGGGTCCCGATTGTTTTTTGGTGGTTCTGGAGGCTTGCAGCGGCGGAACTCCCGGTCTATTGTGCTCTCTGATGTTTTTATGGTATATGGAGATATATAGCCGAAAGAAGCACGTCGATGGAGCTCCGAGGGGCCCATGAGGCAGGGGGCGCGCCCAGGGGGGCACCCTCCACCCTCGTGACCTCCCCGAAAACTTCTTGGAGTAGGGTCCAAGTCTCCTGGATCACGTTCGGTGAGAAGATCACGTTCCCGAAGGTTTCATTCCGTTTGGACTCCATTTGATATTCTATTTCCTCGAAATACTGAGGCAAAAAACAGCAATTCTGGGCTGGGCCTCCGGTTAATAGGTTAGTCCCAAAAATAATATAAAAGTGGAAAATAAAGCCCAATATAGTCCAAAACAGTAGATAAAGTAGCATGGAGCAATCAAAAATTATAGATACGTTGGAGACGTATCAGGCATCCCCAAGCTTAATTCCTGCTCGTCCTCGAGTAGGTAAATGATAAAAAGAGAATTTTTTATGCGGAGTGATACTTTGGCATAATTTCAATGTAAATCTTCTTAATCATGGTATGAATATTCAGATCCGAAAGGTTCAAGACAAAAGTTCATATTGACATAAAAATGATAATACTTCAAGCATACTAATCAAAAAATTATGTCATCTCAAAATAACATGGCCAAAGGAAGTTCATCCCTACAAAATCATATAGTTAGGCTATGCTTCATTTTCGTCACACAAAGATGTTCCCAACTTCATACCCCCGATGACAAGCCAAGCAATTGTTTCATACTCAAATAATCTCAAACTTTTTCAACCTTCACGCAATACATGAGCGTGAGCCATGGACATAGCACTATGGGTGGTATAGAATATGGTGATGGGGATTGTGTGGAGAAGACAAAAAAGGAGAAAGTCTCACATCAACGAGGCTAATCAATGAGCTCTGGAGATGCCCATCAATTGATGTTAATGCAAGGAGAAGGGATTGCCATGCAACAGATGCACTAGAGCTAAGAATGCTCAACAAAAGAAAACTAGTGGGTGTGCATCCAACTTGCTTGCTCATGAAGACCTAGGACATTTTGACGAAACCATCGTTGGAATATACAAGCCAAGTTCTATTTGAAAAATTCCCACTAGTATGAACAAGATAACTTATGAGACTCACTATATGAAAATCATGGTGCTACTTTGAAGCACAAGTGTGGAAAAAGAGATAGTAGCATTGCCCTTTTTATTTTCTCTTTTTTTGGGTCTTTCTTTTTTTGATTGGTTAATGCTCTAATAATGATGATCATCACACTTCTATTGATTACAACATAATGAGTACAACTCGATACTAGAACAAGATATGACTATATATGAATGCCTCCGGCGGTGTACCGGGATGGTGCAATGAATCAAGAGTGACATGTATGAAAAATAATGCATGGTGGCTTTGCCACAAATATGATATCAACTACAAGATCATGCAATGGCAATATGACAAAACTAAAGCATGTCATGATGATGATGATGATGATGATGATGATGATGGAAGTTGCATGGCAATATATCTCGGAATGGCTATGGAAATGCCATGGTAGGGAGGTATGGTGGCTGTTTTGAGGAAGATATAGGGAGGTTTATGTGTGAAAGAGCGTATCATATCACGGGGTTTGGATGCACCGGCGAAGTTTGCACCAACTCTCAATGTGAGAAAGGGCAATGCACGGTACCGAAGAGGCTAGCAAATGGCAGAAATGTTAAAGTGCGTAAAATCATAGACTCAACATTAGTCAAAAGAACTCATATACTTATTGCAAAAATTTAGAAGTCATCAAAAATCGAGTACTACGCGCATGCTCCTAGGGGGATAGATTGGTAGGAAAAGACCATCGCTCGTCCCCGACCGCCACTCATAAGGATGCACAAGCCAGGTACACTTCATGCTTCAAATTTGTTACACAACTTTAACCATACGTGCATGCTACGGGACTTGCTAACTTCAACACAAGTATTTCTCAAATTCACAACTACTCAACTAGCACGACTATGATATTATCACCTCCATATCTCAAAACAATTATCAAGCATCAAACTTATCTTAGTATTCAACCCACTAAAAAGAAAGTTTCACATATCTTGAATACCAAGTATATTAACATTAAGCAAATTACCATGCTATTAACGACTGTCAAAATAATCTAAGTGAAGCATGAGAGATCAAGTTTCTTTAAAACAAACCACCACCGTGCTCTAAAAGATCTAAGTGAAGCACTAGAGCAAAAATTATCACGTTCAAAAAGATATAAGTGAAGCACATAGAGTAAACTATCAAGCTCAAAAGATATAAGTGAAGCACATAGAGTATTCTAACAAATTTCAATTCATACATGGCTCTCTCAAAAGGTGTGTGCAGCAAGGATGATTGTGGTAGACTAACAAGCAAAGACACAAATAATACAAGACGCTCCAAGCAAAACACATATCATGTGGTGAATAAAAATATAGCTCCAAGTAAATTACCGATGGAAGTGGACGAAAGAGAGGATGCCTTCCGGGGCATCCCCAAGCTTTGACTTTTTGGTGTCCTTGAATTATCTTGGGGGTGCCATGGGCATCCCCAAGCTTAGGCTCTTGCCACTCCTTGTTCCATAATCCATCAAAAGAATTCACCCAAAACTTGAGAACTTCACAACACAAAACTCAATAGAAATCTCGTGAGCTCCGTTAGAGAAAGAAAACAAAATACTACTTTAAGGTACTGTAGTGAACTTGTTCTTTATTTGTATTGGTATTAAACCTACTGTATTCCAACTTCTCTATGGTTGATAAACTATTTTACTAGCCATAGATTCATCAAAATAAGCAAACAACACACGCAAAACAGAATCTGTCAAAAACAGAACAGTCTGTAGTAATCTGTTACTAACGCAAACTTCTGGAACCCAAAAAATTATACCAAAATTAGAAGACCTGGGAAATTTGTTTATTGATCAGCAGCAATTGGAATCGCTATTTTATCACGTTCTGGTGATTTTTGACAATTCGGGCACTGAGCGCAAAGATTCTGGAAATTACAGCAAGATCAAATAACTATCTTCCAAGAAGATCTAATAGGTTTAACTTGGCACAAACACTAATTAAAAGATAAAACCACTTCTAAACAGAATCTAGATGGATTATTTATTCCTAAACAGAACCAAAAACAAAAAACACAAAATAAAATTGGGTTGCCTCCCAACAAGCGCTATCGTTTAACGCCCCTAGCTAGGCATGATGATTTCAATGATGCTCACATAAAAGATAAGAAGTGTAACATAAAGAGAGCATCATGAAGAATATGACTAGCACATTTAAGTCTAACCCACTTCCTATGCATAGGTATTTTGTGAGAAAACAACTTGTGGGGACAAGAATCAACTTGCATAGGAAGGTAAAACAAGCATAACTTCAAAACTTTAAGCACATATAGAGGAAACTTGATATTATTGCAACTCCTACTGTTGGGGAACGCAGTAATTTCGAAAAATTTCCTACGCACACGCAAGATCATGGTGATGCACAGCAACGAGAGGGGAGAGTGTTGTCTACGTACCAACGCAGACCGACTGCGGAAGCGATCACACAACGTAGAGGAAGTAGTCGTACGTCTTCTTCCCGATCCGACCGATCCAAGCACCGTTACTCCGGCACCTCCGAGTTCTTAGCACATGTTCAGCTCGATGACGATCCTCGGGCTCCGATACAGCAAAGCGTCGAGGAAGAGTTCCGTCAGCACGATGGCGTGGTGACGATCTTGATGTACTACCGACGCAGGGCTTCGCCTAAGCACTACAACGGTATGATCGAGGTGGAATATGGTGGCAGGGGGCACCGCACACGGCTAAGGAACGATCTCAAGGATCAACTTGTGTGTCTTGGGGTGCCCCCTGCCCCCGTATATAAAGGTTGGAGGAGGGGGAGCCGGCCGGCCAGGGAGAGGAG